>NC_042959.1:70415235-70425235 GCF_901001165.1 Salmo trutta | reverse complement strand
CAGGGTAACCTGTACTGAAGTGCTTTAGTTATTCTTAATAGCACTATAAACAGCAATAGGAGTTCATCTACACCTGTAAACATTTGTATAAAAAAAGTTCAGCCGTGTAAAAATGTAGATTTTTTCAGGATGTTTCAAATAATCAAAATGGATGCCAACATTACAGGACCTCTACAAAACATCAACATTTAACTGAAACACATAAAGCAGTCTTTACTGTACTAAAACAAAAACCTCTATTCAAATTAACACCAGCTTTAGGCCTCTCCTCATTGGTGGAGGTCCTCGCCTGGTAAAGTGCTCAGCAGACAGTCTAAATACTGTACCTGCACACCTGGTTGGTTGGGAGCATCCGTCAATCAGCCCATGTGGTTCGGAGCGTGTGAGGTGAAGTGAAGTGAGGCGGTACCCTCAGTATGTTTCCCACAATTCCTTTTGATTGCCTTTTAAGACAGAGGTATACCCCCAGACAGAGTCCAGTTAATTCCAGATATGGTCAGATTATGACTACAGAGTAGCAGGGTCTATTCTCCAATCCCAGAGTGCCAGGTGTTACAGTCCAGTTGGACCAGTCTAACCAGTATGATCCCAGTAGAGGGCGTAGCAGAACAGTCACAACATTCCAGTTCATCATTCCCAGGGTTCCACTCACACAGCATATCCTGGTTTAGGCAGTGTCGTCACTAGTTCACTTTTTTAATAAAGTTTGGTCACCGTTTGGTGTTTCTGTGTTTAACAGTTGGTCCCACTTTGATACAAAAAAATAGTTGTTTTTCATCTAAAAAACAATGACTTTCAAATCCAATGACGTCAACTCAAAAGCCTGGTCCTGTTCAGAAGCAGTCAACTCTGACAGCCAGTCAACTCCAAGTCTGGTCCTCTCCGTAGTAATTTAACAGAACAACGTCTGGACGGTCCACTTCGGCTCAGCTGGCTCATTATGTTCACACACACAGGGAGACAGAGAGAGAGAGAAAGAGAGGGAGAGAGAGACTGGACACAGATGGAGTCTACAGGATGGAGTGGAGAAAGGTGTGAAATGAAGAATGAATGCTTTGATGGTAGATTAGTGTCAGTCTGTTTCAGAGGGAGCTTTAGTCAGGAGCGAGGGATGGAAGAGGGGGAACGAGAGGAGAGAGTGGACAGAGAGAGAAAAGAGGAGACCAAGAAGAGAAAGATTAGTGCCACTCCAGAAACGACAGAGGAGATGTGTTGGAGGGTGTGTAGTGTTGAAGTCTGCCCTATTGCAGTCATTTTAGGGTGTGAATTGAAGACTTGGCCTCTCTATGAGGTGTGGATAGTTTAAAGCAGGGACTGTGTGGGTGAGGCAGGCCATCTTCAGTGGCCATGGTAGATAGTCAGGAGGTCAGCTTGAATAGAGGGATGTTAGATAGAGAGGAAGTTCAAGAGTGGGATGAGGAGGAGGAGAGAAAGAGGAACTGTCCTCATTGAACACACATCACTGTGAAGAGCTGGAGTACCTGAGAGAGAGCCAGAGAATTAGCAGTTCATCAATACCAATGAACATCCTGTGTATGCGTTGCATACCACACACACACACACACACACGACTGCAGTTGTATCTCACCTTGTTCCTGCTTGTTTTGCTTGGACCCTTTGGTTGCTAAGCGATGGGAAGAGAGGGAGAGAGCAGGACATAAAAATAAAATTCATTATTCAAGTAATTTTCAAGTTTCCCAAAAACAACGGCCTTACTTGCATGAAACAAAAAAACAAACAGAAAAATTACGAGGGGAGGGTATTTACCATTACTCACAGCCAAATGCCATGAAAAATGACTACTGACTGCGCAAACCTAAAATATGTCCCCAATGCAAATTTTCTTAAAGGTTGAATGAAAAACAAGCGAAGAAAGTGAGTCAGGAGGAAGATAATGTTGAGCCAAGGAGAAAGGAGAGAGATGAGGAATAAGAGAGAGAGAGAGAGATGAGGAATAAGAGAGAGAGAGAGAGATGAGGAATAAGAGAGAGAGAGAGAGATGAGGAATAAGAGAGAGAGAGAGATGAGGAATAAGAGAGAGAGAGAAATGAGGAATAAGAGAGAGAGAGAGATGAGGAATAAGAGAGAGAGAGAGATGAGGAATAAGAGAGAGAGAGAGATGAGGAATAAGAGAGAGAGAGATGAGGAATAAGAGAGAGAGAGAGATGAGGAATAAGAGAGAGAGAGAGATGAGGAATAAGAGAGAGAGAGAGATGAGGAATGAGAGAGAGAGAGAGATGAGGAATGAGAGAGAGATGAGGAATGAGAGAGAGAGAGATGAGGAATAAGAGAGAGAAAGGGAAAAAAGCAACAAAATTCAGAATGACAGAAACAGAAGAGGACAGGAGAGGAAATGAAAGGGTGGAGGTGGAAAAGCTGGGAGGGAAGGAAAGATTGTAAGAAGGTCAGGCGGAGAGAGGGAGAGAAAGAGGGAGGGAGAAGGAGGAGGGAGGGGTGTTTGTGTCTGGGTGTCACTCCCTCAGCAGGGGGGCTGACTAAAAGGAAATAATGGAGGACTGGAGGGAGAGGGAGGAGGAACAAGGGAGTTAGAGAGGGGTGGATGGGTGCTGGAGGGCAAAGCAAGGTGGAGAGGGGAAAAAGAGGTGGGAGAGAAGTCTACAATACCAGAACGAGCAAAAAGAAGTAGAACAGTAAGGATGATAGAGAAGGGAGGACAGGGGAAGGTAGAGGAAGAAGTAGAACAGTAAGGATGATAGAGAAGGGAGGACAGGGGAAGGTAGAGGAAGAAGTAGAACAGTAAGGATGATAGAGAAGGGAGGGCAGGGGAAGGTAGAGGAAGAAGTAGAACAGTAAGGATGATAGAGAAGGGAGGGCAGGGGAAGGTAGAGGAAGAAGTAGAACAGTAAGGATGATAGAGAAGGGAGGACAGGGGGGAAGGTAGAGGAAGAAGTAGAACAGTAAGGATGATAGAGAAGGGAGGACAGGGGAAGGTAGAGGAAGAAGTAGAACAGTAAGGATGATAGAGAAGGGAGGACAGGGGAAGGTAAGGGATAGAAGTAGAGAAGTAGTAGAACAGTAAGGATGATAGAGAAGGGAGGACAGGGGAAGGTAGAGGAAGAAGTAAAACAGTAAGGATGATAGAGAAGGGAGGACAGGGGAAGGTAGAGAAGAAGTAGAAGTAGAAACAGTAAGGATGATAGAGAAGGGAGGACAGGGGAAGGTAGAGGAAGAAGTAGAACAGTAAGGATGATAGAGAAGGGAGGACAGGGGAAGGTAGAGGAAGAAGTAGAACAGTAAGGATGATAGAGAAGGGAGGACAGGGGAAGGTAGAGGAAGAAGTTAGAACAGTAAGGATGATAGAGAAGGGAGGACAGGGGAAGTAGAGGAAGAAGTAGAACAGGAAGGATGATAGAGAAGGGAGGGCCATGGTGAAGGTAGAGGAAGAAGTAGAACAGTAAGGATGTAGAGATAGGGAGGACAGGGGAAGGTAGAGGAAGAAGTAGAACAGTAAGGATGATAGAGAAGGGAGGACAGGGGAAGGTAGAGAAGAAGTTAGAAACAGTAAGGATGATAGAGAAGGGAGGGCAGGGGAAGGGTAGAGGAAGAAAGTAGAACAGTAAGGATGATAGAGAAGGGAGGACAGGGGAAGGTAGAGGAAGAAGTAGAACAGTAAGGATGATAGGGAAGGGAGGGACGGGGGAAGGTAGAGGAGAAGTAGGTAGAGGATTAGAGAAGGAGGAAAGAGAGGAAGAAGTAGAACAGTAAGGATGATAGAGAAGGGGGGCAGGGGAAGGTAGAGGAAGAAGTAGAACAGTAAGGATGATAGAGAAGGGAGGACAGGGAAGGTAGGAGAAGAAGTAGAACAGTAAGGATGATAGAGAAGGGAGGACAGGGGAAGGTAGAGGAAGAAGTAGAACAGTAAGGATGATAGAGAAGGGAGGACAGGGGAAGGTAGAGGAAGAAGTAGAACAGTAGGATGATAGAGAAGGGAGGACAGGGGAAGGTAGAGGAAGAAGTAGAACAGTAAGGATGATAGAGAAGGGAGGACAGGGGAAGGTTAGAGGAAGAAGTAGAACAGTAAGGATGATAGAGAAGGGAGGACAGGGGAAGGTAGAGGAAGAAGTAGAACAGTAAGGATGATAGAGAAGGGAGGACAGGGGAAGGTAGAGGAAGAAGTAGAACAGTAAGGATGATAGAGAAGGGAGGACAGGGGAAGGTAGAGGAAGAAGTAGAACAGTAAGGATGATAGAGAAGGGAGGACAGGGGAAGGTAGAGGAAGAAGTAGAACAGTAAGGATGATAGAGAAGGGAGGACAGGGGAAGGTAGAGGAAGAAGTAGAACAGTAAGGATGATAGTGAAGGGAGGACAGGGGGAAGGTAGAGGAAGAAGTAGAACAGTAAGGATGATAGAGAAGGGAGGACAGGGGAAGGTAGAGGAAGAAGTAGAACAGTAAGGATGATAGAGAAGGGAGGACAGGGGGAAGGTAGAGGAAGAAGTAGAACAGTAAGGATGATAGAGAAGGGAGGACAGGGGAAGGTAGAGGAAGAAGTAGAACAGTAAGGATGATAGAGAAGGGAGGACAGGGGAAGGTAGAGGAAGAAGTAGAACAGTAAGGATGATAGAGAAGGGAGGACAGGGGAAGGTAGAGGAAGAAGTAGAACAGTAAGGATGATAGTGAAGGGAGGACAGGGGAAGGTAGAAGAGAAGAAGAATAGAGTACAGTAAGGATGATAGAGAAGGGAGGACAGGGGAAGGTAGAGGAAGAAGTAGAACAGTAAGGATGATAGAGAAGGGAGGACAGGGGAAGGTAGAGGAAGAAGTAGAACAGTAAGGATGATAGGAAGGGAGGACAGGGGAAGGTAGAGGAAGAAGTAGAACAGTAAGGATGATAGAGAAGGGAGGAAGGGGAAGGTAGAGGAAGAAGTAGAACAGTAAGGATGATAGAGAAGGCGAGGACAGGGGAAGTAGAGGAAGAAGTAGAAAGGTTAGACAGTAAGGATGATAGAGAAGGGAGGGACAGGGGAAGGTAGAGGAAGAAGTAGAACAGTAAGGATGATAGAGAAGGGAGGGCAGGGGAAGGTAGAGGGAAGAAGTAGAACAGTAAGGGATGATAGTGCAGGGAGGGCAGGGGAATGTAGAGGAGAAAGTAGAACAGTAAGGATGATAGAGAAGGGAGGACAAGGGGAAGGGTAGAAGGAAGAAGTAGAACAGTAAGGATGATAGAGAAGGGAGGGAGGACAGGGGGAAGGTAGAGGAAGAAGTAGAAACAGTAAGGATGATAGAGAAGGGAGGACAGGGGAAGGTGAGGAAGAAGTAGAGGAGAAGTGAGAACAGTAAAGGTGATAGAGAAGGGGAGGACAGGGGGAAGGTAGAGGAAGAAGTAGAACAGTAAGGATTGATAGAGAAGGGAGGACAGGGGAAGGTAGAGAAGTAGAACAGAGATAGTGAAGGAGGCCAGGAGGTAGAGGGATGATAGAGCAAGATTAGAGAGGGACAGGGGAAGGTAGAGGAAGAAGTAGAACAGTAAGGATGATAGGAGAAGGGAGGACAGGGGAAGGTAAGAGGAAGAAGTAGAACAAGTAAGGATGATAGAGAAGGAGGACAGGGGAAGGTAGAGGAAGAGTAGAAACAGTTAAGGATGATAGAGAAGGGGAGGACAGGGGAAGGTAGAGGAAGAAGTGAGAACAGTAAGGATGATAGAGAAGGAGGACAGGGGAAGTTAGAGGAAGAAGTAGAACAGTAAGGAGCTAGAGAAGGGAGGACAGGGGAAGGTAGAGGAAGAAGTAGAACAGTAAGGATGATAGAGAAGGGAGGACAGGGGAAGGTTAGAGGAAGGAAGTAGAACAGTAAGGATGATAGAGAAGGGAGGACAGGGGAAGGTAGAGGAAGAAGTAGAACAGTAAGGATGATAGAGAAGGAGGACCGGGGAAGGTAGAGAAGAAGTAGAACAGTAGGATGATAGAGAAGGGAGGACAGGGGAAGGACAGGGAAGGTAGAGGAAGAATAGAACAGTACGGATGATAGAGAAGGGAGGACAGGGGAAGGTAGAGGAAGAAGTAGAACAGTTAAGGATGATAGAGAAGGGAGGGACAGGGGGAAGGTAGAGGAAGAAGTAGAACAGTAGGATGATAGAGAAGGGAGGACAGGGGAAGGTAGAGGAAGAAGTAGAACAGTAAGGATGATAGAGAAGGGAGGGCAGGGGAAGGTAGAGGAAGAAGTAGAACAGTAAGGATGATAGAGAAGGGAGGGCAGGGGAAGGTAGAGGAAGAAGTAGAACAGTAAGGATGATAGAGAAGGGAGGACAGGGGAAGGTAGAGGAAGAAGTAGAACAGTAAGGATGATAGAGAAGGGAGGACAGGGGAAGGTAGAGGAAGAAGTAGAACAGTAAGGATGATAGAGAAGGGAGGGCAGGGGAAGGTAGAGGAAGAAAAGGAGCAGAGAATGTGGAGGAGATCGTTGTAATGAAACTGTTATCCAGTTGACCGTTTTCCTACAATGAATTGTGTACCTCGGCAGAACTCTGATGTCTAAGGTCTATTTTTCACAAGATGGCTCACTGATCGAATGCTTAGCTTGGAGATCATTTTCTCTGTGTGTGTGTGTTATTAGGGCTTGACTAAGGTATCTATAGGTATTATATTCTGTGATGTCTATAGTCAGGGGTGTACTACAAGTCAAAGAGGCTTCCATGTTGATGAGGGAGGGGCTTAACAAACCTCTCATATTCTGAAGGAATAACTATGGAAGAGTTAACGAAGCATTAAATGACATGCTGTGATCGGGCCTCTCACTGTGTGTGTGTGTGTGTGTGTGTGTGTGTGTGTGTGTGTGTGTGTGTGTGTGTGTGAGCACTAACGTTAAACAGAAGAAAATGTGAAAAAGGCATTTTGTGTCCAAAGCATCAAAACTATGAAAGTTACAGAACACATCACTTCTGTCCCTTATTCTGTTTTGTAACATTAGTTAATAATTATAAAATAACAAACAAAAAGTTGCAGGGTTCTATTAATCCAATCTTTCATGTCCAAATTGAGTGGATAAAAACAGCTGAAATAAAGCCAGCACAATAATGTGCAGAGGTTTTATCAGGTAATTCTCCAAATACAATTAACAGAACATACCAAACTATTTACATCAAAGGCAACAAACAAGTGCATACTCAACGACTAAATTAATACATTAAAGAGCATTAACTGATTTTCAAATGTACGCATTGACCTAATGCCTACATCAATAGCTGACTTAAATTATTCTGAGTAATTTGAAAATCAGTTAATATATATATATATATATATATATATATATATATATATATGTGTGTGTGTATGTAAAATAATTGAAAGACGAAATATAATTTTTTTGTTCACTGATAATGAATAGGTCGTTCTACGAGATGAGTGCCTTTTCTTCAAGCAGAAATTGTGCACAAATATTGAATATTAAAAGCCGGATATATTAAATGAGGTGCCCATTAATATAGACCACATAGAAAATTCAATAAATCAGATTTTTATATTAAAGCTGCAATATGTCACTTTTAGGACGACCCGACCAAAGTCACATAGAAATGTGAGTTACAGATCTGTCATTCTCATTGAAAGCAAGTCTATGAAGCGGTAGATCTGATCTATGCTCTTATGTTACTTCTTTGAATCTAACTTTCTGTTTTTCTGCTTCAAACAGCTGAAAATAAAATATGTTTGGTTATGGAAAAGATATGGAATTAGAATTAAAGCAACCAGGAAATAGAGGAGCGATCACCTTTAATAAAGACTAAAGTATCAACATTCTGTTGACGTGTCCCTCTGTGAATTCTAGGAAGATTTTAACCCACTTAACCCCAACATTTCTCCATTGTCACCATCATTGTAAGGCCCTAGTTATTTTGTTGCTTTAACAAAGTCATTTCTTAAGATTAATATTTAAGTGATTCATTTTAAGGTAAAAAAAATAAACCTGTCCCTCATTTTAAGGTCAATCCTGTTACGTGAACTGAACTCGTTTTAATAATATTATAATAAAATGTTGGTGAAACTATTCCTTTTTAAATAGAGATATTGAACATCTAATAGTCAAGTCATAGCGTAAAAGCAGGTGAGCTGGTTCTACTCTGGTGTTTTGTGGTGGAAAACTGAGCAGGTCGAGCTTAACACATCAACCCTGTTACCCATAGATACACAGACAAGAAACCTGTTCAAAATTACATTCTTTTGTGAAGCTTACATTCAATTGCCCTTCCCTGTGGTACAGAACAGGCTTGCATTGCCCATGTCACAAGGACATTTCTGGCTGATTTCAGATGAACTGGTCAGCCCGGACACTTTATTTGGAACTTAATAGGCACTTAGTCATGTTTATATTTAACCTCTTGAGATATTAAGTTGAACATATGTTCTTTATGACAGAATGTTAAAATGTGGGGAAATAAAAAGCTTTTTTAACTACTCAAAATGCATCTAAATGGTGGAAATACCAAAGTTATTATCTGTGTATTGCTGTTGTACATGATTAGGTGAATTTGTGTGAATGACTACATGCTTGCTGTAGATAACTGTGCTGTATTGGTCACGGCCAGCTCTACCCCAAAATGGCTGCCACGGTCGCGTGCGTCTCAGGAAAGCACTGCACTGCAGAGAGACCCACTGTGTGAGTGGATGTGAGCATGCATGTGTGTCTCCAGACAGAGAACTGCAGAGACACCATTCCGTGACTCCACCTCTCCTTCCCCACGCCGCCATTTTATAAACACAGTGACTAGAGGTAGGAAGCAATCTTCCTGGGCGGAAAACATTTCAAACCTGTTCACCGAAAAAGAGAGAAAAATCTAATCACGGTAGGAAGTTGGTCAAAGTTGGTCCTTCAGTGTCGTGCTGGAACCCGGAGAGAGAGGTAGACGAGCGGTGTGTGTGTGTGTGAGTGTGTGTAAGGGTGGGCTGGGGGCACAAAGGTATTTAGGATAGAAAAAGAAAAAAAAGTTAGAAAAAAGTGCAAAAGAAGTGAAAAAGCGGAGAGGGGACTGCAACCTGAAATGACCACGATGGACTGTTCACAGCAGGGGAGAGAGGGAGGGAGAGAAAGAGGAGACTAGGAGAAAGAAAGGGGAAATCAATTAGAGAGAGTAGAAGGTCTATAATGGCTTCACACAGCGGGAAAGAGAGAGAAGGAAAGAGAATGAGAGGAGGGTGAGGAACAACAGCAGACTTCATGTTTGGAGAAGTTGTCGTCATTGAAAGGTAAGTAGAGGAAGATAGAGGAAGATTGAGGGGGAAAGGAGGAAAGAAAGCCGGAGCAGCAGGGGGAGCTGTTTCAGCGTGACACCACTCTGGTGATGCGGATTTCGAAGGTTGTGTCTGATGCAACACTGTTCTAGCACAGCAGAATTGGGAAGGGGGCTTTTTGCCGTGACACCACTCTACTGGAGTGGCAGGGGACACTTTTCACCGGGACACTTCAGTAGTGTCAAATTTACAGTAGAGTCAAACTTAGACTATCTGTTAATTTACAATGTCATTCAGCAGTCTGCAGAACCAAGATATCCAAAGAGAATTGAATTCAATAAATAGACACCAACAGGGAGAGAGGAACATAGATAAAGTGACTAATTACTCCCAGCACAGACCTTAGGAGCTTCCTGTGTCACGTGCAACTGTGTCCTACCTGCCGTGCTCTCTTTACGGCTGTTTTAGTTCATTTCAGTTGGCCTGTGACACACGCACACAGGAGAGTGCTGGTTAATTTGAGTGGATAAACACACACACAGTGACACAGGAGAGAAGAGGAAGGCCACCACAGAGTCCTGGGTGACCTTGGTACAATGACAGTGTACCTGATGGACCCTCTGTCACCGCTCTGTCCTTCAGGTCCCCGTGTGTGTGTGCGCGCATGTGTGTGTTTGTGCGTGCGTGCTCGTTCCCAACTACAGGGAATCGCCACCTGAAAAGTACATTCAGAGCACGGTTTGTTGTTTGAAAAAGACAGCATAGCGAGACAGTTGTAGAGAGAGAGAGAGAGAGAGAGAGAGAGAGGAGAGAAGAGACGG